>NC_085028.1:16554045-16555293 GCF_963692335.1 Osmerus eperlanus
TGATTAGTGCCAGTCTTGTTGGGATAAAAGGCACTGCATAGCTTTGAGTAATTTGTATCTAGACTTTTTAGAAGCACGTGGGTCTATGTAAAAAACAAACAAAAAATAATACAGTATTATAATGTATTATAATTCCCTCACAGACAATGAGGGTTAGCTTGGCTTACATTGTATGAATTTATAAAAACAAAATAGCTATCATAGAGTTCGTGTTTTACCATATTTCTTCGTCTTAACACACACACGTACACACACACGCGGCCACACATATCCTCTCTATTCCCATCGCTACCTTGTATAAACATACATCTTTATCAAGCGCCTGTTGTCAGACAACATTAGATAATTAATAGGCCATTTGTCAGCCCTGTGAGAAACATGTTAAAATCCCTGTGCTCCCAGGATAAATCCAGCTGTCTGCTCCACCGGCTTTGTTGTGTCAGCCTGCCATCGCCCATACACATTTACCATTAAATGGGCCTCATTATCAATCACAACTAATGCTAATTAATTAGGTATATGGAGGGACTGCGTCTAACATTGTGTTGTTGTGCGGTGTTAATTGGCAACTTAAAGCTAGGGCCTAATAGAGTGTTTTCCATTCTGATCAGGACTAGTAACATGCAGAAAAAAATGGACAATGTGCTCATTAATTAAGGTTCTGGAAGTGCTCTGTTCTAGTCACTGTTTGTGTGTGTGTGTGTCTCCGTGTGTTAGACTTCCAAATAAAAGTATTATCAGTATCACAAATAGGCTGTTTGTGTCATAATGCAGTTACCTACGGCACGTGTTGTTATGTTGTATCCGTGTTTATGATGAGGGGCTGGGCGGGGCACTGGGTCGTGACCTGGCTGGGAGGCTGGGTAAAGACCTGGTTTAGGAGGAGAGGGCTGGATGAGGGGTGGGGTGGTGGGGGGGAGGAGGGGGCTGGATAAGGGGTGGTGTGGTGGGGGGAGGAGAGGCTGGGTGAGGGGTGGGGTGGTGGGGGGAGGAGAGGCTGGGTGAGGGGTGAGGGTGGTGGGGGGAGGAGAGGCTGGGTGAGGGGTGGGGTGGTGGGGGGGGAGGAGAGGCTGGGTGAGGGGTGAGGGTGGTGGGGGGGGGGGAGAGGCTGGGTGAGGGGTGAGGGTGGTGGGGGGAGGAGAGGCTGGGTGAGGGGTGGGGTGGTGGGGGGGGGGAGAGGCTGGGTGAGGGGTGGTGTGGTGGGGGGAGGAGAGGCTGGGTGAGGGGTGGGGTGGTGGGGGGAGGAGA
>NC_085028.1:16555493-16587993 GCF_963692335.1 Osmerus eperlanus
GGGGTGAGGCTGAGCATGGTTTATAGCAGTCCTCTCTCTCTTCTCTGTAAACTCTATGACAGCATGTCCAGAGAAACAGACCCCCTCTTTTTAGTTTACTATCACAGCACTGAGGGGCTCTAATGGCTTGTTACTGTACAGAACAGTTAACATCCTTGCTAATGGAAAGACTGGTCGTCAGACTGACATGCAGACAGACGTGCAGTGTAGCCAGACTCACTTCTGGATCTGTCAGGTATATATGTAATAAATGTATTCATTTGGCAAATGCTTTTATACACTCAGCCACCCCCCCCCCCTTCCCGCCTGATAAATGCAGCTTAATATTAAACTAAATTGTATCTCTAACCTACTGCTGTACTTGTCCTTACTATATCTACCTTATAGTTCAAGACAATACAGTATAAAACAAAGTGGATTCCACCAAACAAGTGAAAACCACACTGTGTTTTGGGGTGCCACAATAACCCTTCTGTTTTCCTGCAGCGTTTAGCCTGTCTGAGGGACTCCAGCAGGAGAGGGAGCTGGGCCTGGCACCGCTCATCTCTGGGTTTCCACCAATACGGGATCGAAATGAACAATGAGTACAAGCTCAGAGATGAATGGATGAAAGGACAGGGTGCAGGGTGCCTCAGTCGTGGTGTCGCAGGACTGCAGATCTGTAACCTACCTTGAACTGCTCCCCTAGAAGGACAAACGTTCGAGAGTTTGGGCCGTAACCCACAAAAAACAACTCCCCCCCCCTTATGTCCTGGCTTGCTGTCTGATGGTCCTATTGTACAGACACCCTGTCTCATCCTCCTGCTGTACGCAGCCCCCTGCCAGGCCTGCAGGGCTGCTTCTGAGCCCCTCCATGGGCGATGCAGCGAGGGACTCCACTGTTCCGCGTCGCTCGTCTTCATTGTGCGGCTCTCCGGGGGGGCTTTACTTTAAGGCCTCCAACGGCAACCTTTGTGCCCCGAGACGAGGCCCCTCCGGGCGCTGTCCTTCTCAGGGCATCAAGGGGCATGGGGGGAGGGGCCTGGGAGGATCCGATACAGGCTGTGTGTGTATTAGAAAGTTTATTGTGATGTGTGTGTGTGTTCCCTAGCAGTGGGAATAGAAAATTAGATGTTATCTTCTGTTTGCAATCAGGGCCGAGCGGCCAGCCTTAACCCCGGGCCATTAGACGGCCACCCCAGCAAGACACCATGAGACAGGAACCCTACCCAGGGTCAGGGAACCTGGGGCGGGGGTCAGGGGGGGGGGGGTGTCTGGGTCCTGGCGGAACTAGGACTCCTGAGAACAGAGGCCAGGGGAGGCCGGGGGAGGCCAGGGGAGGCCGGGGGAGGCCAGTGGAGGCCGGTGGGGCCAGTGGAGGCCGGTGGGGCCAGTGGAGGCCGGGGGGGGGGGGGGTCAGGGGAGGCCAGGGGAGGCCAGGCGAGGCCAGGCGAGGCCAGGGGAGGCCAGGTGAGGCCAGGTCGAGGCCAGGCGAGGCCAGGGGAGGCCAGGCGAGGCCAGGCGAGGCCAGGCGAGGCCAGGCGAGGCCAGGCCAGGCGAGGCCAGGCGAGGCCAGGCGAGGCCAGGCGAGGCCAGGCGAGGCCAGGCGAGGCCAGGCGAGGCCAGGCGAGGCCAGGCGAGGCCAGGGGAGGCCAGGGCCTCTCAGGGTATTTACATGGCTCTGGCTGTTTGGATTTGTGATTTAGGATGTGCAGGGGGTCACAGGTCCCAATTACACAGCTAGGCTCGGGTCAGACTATTACCTTTCAGTCCCCTCTCTTGGTTTACCAAGGACGCCTGCTTCAACGCCTCCTGCCCCTACCCCCTCCTGCCCTCAGGCCCTCACCCTAACCCTGCAGAGTTCCCCCTGTGTGTACCCATGGCTGGGCTTACCGTAAAGCCCTGGAATGTCTGACTGTGTGTTTGTGTGTGATGTGTACACCCTGACTCTCCCACTTCCCTCATGAATACATTAATTCATTGGCACTTTGAGTTCGCCCAAACCCAAATATTTTGCTTTGAGCATATTTAATATTTATGATGACGAAAGCAAATACTGCTGGGTGAATTGAGTGACACACAGAGGTCAGACACTGGTCTGGAGAGAGAGAGAGGAGAGAGAGAGAGAGAGAGAGAGAGGAGAGAGAGAGAGAGAGAGAGAGAGGAGAGAGAGAGAGAGAGAGAGAGAGAGAGGTAGAGAGAGAGAGAGAGAGAAGAGAGGAGAGAGAGAGAGAGAGAGAGATGAGAGAGAGAGAGAGAGAGAGAGAGAGAGAGAGAGAGAGAGAGAGAGAGAGAGAGGGGGGGGGAGAGGGGGAGAGGGGGAGAGGGAGAGAGGGAGAGAGGGAGAGAGGGAGAGAGGGAGAGAGGGAGGTGTTGGTTGTGAAGGATGTCCCTTCTGAGAGACCCAGTCCACATCACACAAACCAGTTTCCACCGCTGTGTTTGCACGAGTGTGTGTGTGTGGTGATCCATAAAGACAGACAGTTTCATGAGCTGGTTTTAAATCTGGGTCAACCTCAGATGAGATCTGGTTTTCTTCAGACTGACCTCCCTCACTGCCCATTCCTGTTCAGGGATCAATGACTAAACGATCCATACCTAATCCTTTAGACCCGAAGCCAGACATGCAGGGGCTTCAATACTTGTATCAAATGACCCCTCTTGTTCTACTCACAGAATGAGTTCCATGTTGTCTATGTAAATATTGCTGCAAAACCATATTAAGGTTTTAGATTGTGAAAATCAACATTATTTTAGCACCACTTCCCCCACACACACACACACACACACAGACAGACACACACACACAGACATACGCGTACATGCCACTCACTCTGAACTTGTACTTAGGAAGCAAACAGAAGATATCCTTCAGATCACCTCCTCTACTCCTTCGTTATCTTTGCACATTCTTTTTTCTCCTTTTACCTTTTCTGTACCGCAGGCTTTGTGCAGGCTTGGGGAATGCACACAGCCCAGATATGGAGAAGGTGTGACTCTCCTGTTTGTTCGACAGCACATTACGTTGTCTCATTCTCTGGACGTGAGCGAGCGAAGAAACACCGTCATGGCAAGCTGACTAACAGGTTCTCACAGCAACAGAAATAAAGAGAGAAAATCGGAGACAATATGGATGATAGTTCACACCATGAAGCACAGCTATGGGCATAGTTATCCACTCAAGGGGAAAACAGGTGTGAGTGTGTGTGTGTGTGTGTGAGTGTGTGTGTGAGTGTGTGTGTGAGTGTGTGAGTGTGTGTGTGTCACCTCTCAGTTCTAGCAGTTCGTTTAGGAACATGAGCACAGGTGGGCCAATTGTCCTATTCAGGCCAGTAGCGATAGTGGTTTAAAAGGGAGGATCACCTGAAAGGTGAGTTCCCCTGAAAGGTCAGTAGCAGGACAGGAAGGCTGCGAGAACCTAAGTGAAGACATCGCAAACAAGGGAGAATGTCGGGGTGAGATGGAGAAGGTTTGGGGAAGCTGAATAGATGCTGGAAGTGATTTGGTCAGCTTGGACCCTGTCTGCAGACACCCTAACCCTAACCCTAACCCTAACGGCAGTAAAAGCTGGGGAATAACTACAATACATATAGTGCACAATACCTGTTAAAGACTTGAGTTGCTGAATGGAGCCCCTGCTTGATGTTGGGTGTTCTATATTCTGGTAGTCATAGCGGTGACCAGGGTCAAGACCAGGTCTGACTGCTGGTTTCCCACAGACCAGGTCTGACTGCTGGTTTCCCACAGACCAGGTCTGACTGCTGGTTTCCCACAGACCAGGTCTGACGGCTGGTTTCCCACAGACCAGGTCTGACTGCTGGTTTCCCACAGACCAGGTCTGACGGCTGGTTTCCCACAGACCAGGTCTGACTGCTGGTTTCCCACAGACCAGGTCTGACTGCTGGTTTCCCACAGACCAGGTCTGACGGCTTGTTTCCCACAGATGATGGTTGGGTGAAAAAGGGAATATGGATCATTATTCCTCTGGCCTCTCTCTCTTTCTCTCTCTTGTTTACAACAGAAAGGTTTCAGTCCTTCATTTCCAAACATGTTTGCCTTGCGATTGATTGAATTATTTGGCATTGTGATTTAATACCATCTTCATTTAACTTTACTTTGACCTTCTTGTTTTAATTTGACGTCAAATTAATTTAATTATTTGGCCCATAACCACAATTCTAGCATTTTTGTTTAACATTACAGTAAACTATCCAGTTTCCCCCTCTGCCATTACCTTAAGGAGCATCATGTTAGTAGTTTGGTCTATACAAAGTCATAAAGTAGCATTTAAAAGCTACACTCTTTCTGTTGTGTTCTATTCCATAAGACACCATAAAAACAGAGCAAACAGGAAACAAAGATGGAGAGATAGGATTAGAGAGGGGGGAGAGAGAGAAAGAGGGGGGAGAGAGAAAGAGGGGGGGAGAGAAAGAAAGAGACATAGAGAGAGAGGGGAGGGGGGAGAGAGAGGGGGAGAGAGAGAGAGGATAGTAGATCAGAGGGGAGTGTCAGTGTGAAGATTCAGAGCAGCGTGAAGCAATGTGAGATAACAGCTGAGTGAACACTTGTTGGACTGAATCGGGGCCTCACTGCTTAGTGAGTCTATAAAACACTGCTCTCTCACCCACCTCATTCTATTCATCCCCGGTGCTGGGGGTGGTGGTGGTGAGGGGTGGGGGGGGGGGGGGGGGGTGGTGAGGTCTGTGGTCTTTGAAGAGATCATACCTGTGGGTGCAGGACTGCATTGACAGGTAGTAACCTCATCTCCTGTTTTGTAAGTGACCCTTTCTTGAGCAGTGAGTATGAACACACTGGGCTTTGTGGAGGGGTGGATCTGAGGAGGCATAAGTGTGATGGCTGCAATGTTTTGATTCCATGTGAAGGTCTCTTTCTCCACAGCACTGATGAGGTGGGATTCTTCTGCTCTGCCAGCAGGTTGGACAGAAATTCAGTCAAACAGTCAATCAAAGGATGTTTCAAGACAGTCTAGACGTGTGTGTGCGTGCGTGTTGTAAAATATGTCCACGTACTCCCAGTGGGTTTGTCATTTGTAATCTGCTCATATTCTTCTAGGTGTTAACTCAATACATTTATGGCATTGTTCCCTTAAATGTACGATCCCGTGTCTGTTGTGTCACGTGTGTGTATCTACTGACAGCTGTCTGTAAGCACAGTCTTAGTATGCTCCACAGTCTGAGTATGCTCCACAGTCTGAGTATGCTCCACAGTCTGAGTATGCTCTACAGTCTGAGTATGCTACACAGTCTGAGTATGCTCTCCAGTCTGAGTATGCTCCACAGTCTGAGTATGCTCCACAGTCTGAGTATGCTCTCCAGTCTGAGTACGCTCTCCAGTCTGAGTATGCTCTCCAGTCTGAGTATGCTCTCCAGTCTGAGTATGCTCTACAGTCTGAGCACGCTCTACAGTCTGAGTATGCTCCACAGTCTGAGTATGTCCCACAGTCTGAGTATGCTCCACAGCGCGCCAGGCTGTCGGGGCCGGGTCCTCCGCTGTGTTATGCAGATGAGGGGAATTAGCTGGTGGGAATATCAGAAGGGACAGATACCCGTGTCACTGAGTGTCCCCAATAGAACTACTCCTGTTTCCAATTACAGCCAGCAGTGATGATAAACCGATGTGAGTGGCAGGACAATAGTACCAGGGCCGGCTGCCTGGTTCCTGGCTGGAGCCTGGGAGAGGAGGAGGGAGGGGAGGGGAGGGGAGGGGAGGGGGAGGGGAGGGGAGGGGGGGAGGGAGGGAGGGAGGGGGGATGGGAGGGAGAGGGAGAGGGAGAGGGGGGATGGAGGGAGAGGGAGAGGATGGGAGTAATGATGCTCAGTCAGGGGAGAGTCCAATGTGAGTGAATGAGAGAGAGAGGGACGGGGGAGGGGAGGGGACGTCTGATGTATTTAGCTCATCTTATGAGAGGATGTTGTGCATTGTCAAGAGTAGGGTGGGGTGCGTGGAGGGGGGTGGGGGAGGGGGGTGGGGTGGGTGGAGGGGGGTGGGGTGCGTGGAAGGGGGCGGGGGCGGGTGCGTGGAGGGGGGTTGGGGGGGGGGCTGGACTGAGGAACGTCTCCTCAAGCGTTCTCTCTCTTGCTCGCCCGCACGCAGCCTGGACCGCCTCCACCGCCATCCCAACACGCAGTCGGGGATCCAGACCTGGGCAGTGCCAGGGAGGGAGGCCTCTCGGAGGCAGCCTTCACAGCTGCAGCCAGCGGAGCTGCCCTGGCCCCCGGCCAGCTGTCAGCCATGTGATCGATGTCCTCCTTGGACGCTCCCCTGTTTGGCTGTGGTGAAGAAAGGGGCAAATATAGACACTATATAAAGACCGAGGGTTCATCTCAGCCATGGTGACGGACAAACGGAGAGGGAGTGAGGGAGGTAATGAGAGGGAGAGGGAGAGGGAAGGAAGTTGTGCAAACTACAGCACGTTGATTGCTGGTCTCTTCTTTGATTCAGAAGGCAGACATGTCGTGCTGTTTTATTTCCTTTATAACTCATCCAGAAATCGCCGGCGTTGAGACAGCGCTACGTTTAGTGATTGCAGTACTGCAGCTGTGGCCACAGGAATGTAGCCCTCTCTCACTCATTCTCTCTCTTTCTTCCTCTCTCTCATTTTCTCTCAATTCATTTATCTTTTTTGGCACTCCATAGTCTCTCTACTTCCTCCTCCACATTTCTCTGTCTTTCTCTCTCTTTTTCTCTCTTTAAAAAAATTTGTGTTTTAGCCTCTCTCGCTCTCGCTCTCTCTCTCTCTCTACCCTAGGGGGATGAGTCTGGTTTCCTGGAAATAACTGATTAACACTGAGGCCTTGATGCCAGGGAGGGTCTCTCTTCCCCCTCCTCCCCCCCCCTCCCCCCCCCCCTTCTTTCCCGCCTCATTCCCCCCACTGAGACTTGTACACAGAGCCTCTGTTTAACCACTAGGTAGTGATGAAACATGTTCAGCCCTCTGCCAGGGGGCTCATCTGAACAGGAGGCCAGTGTAGTAGAGAGGAGTGTAGATACTGTGTACAACTCAATGCAGTACAGAAGATAGGGAACACACTGCAGGGACAGATAACAAACTAGAGTCGCTCTGATCCTCCCGCACGCTCACAGCACACGTACGCACACACAGAGTTACACACTCAGAGTTTACGTTAGTAGCAGGTACTGTACCCATGGCACTGTCCTATCCCTGTGATTAGACACAGAGACAGAGCAGCCAAGAGCTCTCCCGATCCCCTGTATCTAGAGCTGTGAGAAGCCTGCCAGCCTGGGCTGTCCTGAGGGAGCTATCTAGGCAGGGAGGGCGTGTGCCAGAGATGAGGTCTGCTCTGCTTTGGAACTCTGACACAAGTGCTTATTGTTTCGCTCTCTGTCTGTTCAGCTCGAGTCAAGCTGAGCTGGCTGTGTGTACTTGACTTCTCACCCGGCCTCCAACTCCTTCTCTCCTCACCTCTTCTCCTGCTCCTCCTCCTTCTCTCCTCACCTCTTCTCCTGCTCATTCTCCTTCTCTCCTCACCTCTTCTCCTGCCTCTCTTCCTCCTCCTCCTCCTTCTCTCCTCACCTCTCCTCCTCCTCCTTCTCTCCTCACCTCTCCTCCTCCTCCTCCTCCTTCCTCTCCTCACTTCTCTTCTCTCCTCACCTCTCCTCCTCCTCCTTCTCTCCTTACCTCTCCTCCTCCTCCTCCTCCTCCTCCTCCTCCTCCTTCTCTCCTCACCTCTCCTTCTCTCCTCACCTTCCTTCTCTCCTCACCTCTCCTCCTTCTCTCCTTACCTCTCCTCCTCCTCCTCCTCCTCCTCCTCCTCCTCCTTCTCTCCTCACACTCTTCCACCTGTCTCCTAGCCTACAGTCATGTATCCGTCAAAGCCTAGGCCTCCCCTAACCCTACCTGCCTGTCTTCTACCCCCAGAGCCACCCAGCTGGCCTGGGCCCTGGCCCTCCCTGTCCTGGGTGCTGTGTTCCTGCCCATCTGCTGAAGCTAGAGGCTAGGACTAGGCCCCAACACACACTGCAGACTCCATCCAGTCTAAAAATACATGACGTAGCTGTTGATAAAAACAGTGGTTGTCCACAGAATGTAGCATACCGGTTGTGCCAGTGCTAGAATGGAGGCTTTATCTGGCAGTGTGGCTTTCAGTTCTTGTTAGAAGTTACGATTTGAGTCCACCGGCAAACAGTTTGTGTTTTCTCACAGGAGTATGATATTGGTGAATGTGTATCCGTGAGAGTTGTCTCTGGTGGCTTCGATGGAACCAGTTCAGAGAAGGAAATAAGTCACTGCATGAATGAGGAAGAGACTGTCACCCTCTGGAGGAAATGAGTCTGACTAAGAATGAGGACAGATTTTGAACCTTTAGGGTGTGACTAGCCTCTACCTCCAGACCCAGATGGAACCCCTCCAATACGAGCCCCTCCAGGCCTCCAGCAGAGGCTGCTGTGAAACAAAAGCAAGCAGTACATCAGGGATTTGGTCCCACTCCCAAATAGCAATGTCCTTGTCTCCTCCGATCGCAGCTGGTCACTTCACATGTAGACCATCACCAGGCAAACTAGGCAGGCGGGTCTTGGCGGGTGGGCGTGGTGGAGGGGCGGGTGGGGTGGAGTGGGGGTGGGAGGGGGGAAGCGGCGTCGGATGGAATGCAGATGAGGTGGGGCTAGTCGGGATGGTGTTAGGGCTAGGTGAGGGCTGGTGTTAGGGCTAGGTGAGGGCTGGTGTTAGGGCTAGGTGAGGCCTGGTGTTAGGGCCAGGTGAGGGCTGGTGTTAGGGCCAGATGGGGGCTGGTGTTAGGGCTAGGTGGGGGCTGGTGTTAGGGCCAGATGGGGGCTGGTGTTGGGCCAGATGGGGGCTGGTGTTAGGGCCAGGTGAGGCCTGGTGTTAGGGCTAGGTGGGGGGCTGGTGTCAGCCTGACTGTAGAGAATATGAGTCTGAATCATGTGGTCTGCTGCTTTAAAACAATGAGGGTCTGGTCCAGCCAGCTCCCTCAGGGGCGGTGGAGACAGGGGGGAGGGGGGGGAGGAGGGGAGGGAGCAACGTTCTGAGAGACTGAGCCAGCTTGTGGTGCCCCCCACCAACACCACCACCACCACCGCCAAACTTAAGGCGGGGTCAAGGTAGTTTAAGTACAGGCGTCCTCTCAGAAGGCCGCTGCATTCACTTCAAAACAGCACATTACAGCCCTGCGCCCACAGGATATTGCAGCGTGGGGCTGGAGTGAGCGGAGGCCTGGAGGAGAGAGGCAGCTTTGTACGGGACCATTAGAGCCTAAAGCCGTACTAATGAAGCTGTTTCCTGTACAAACGGAGCAGCTCAGGGGAACTGCTTCTGCTTTTAATAAGCCTCCCAATCCTAGTTAAGACACGGGCTTTATCTGAGAGAGGATACTGGGATAGAAGAACCCCCTAGAAAAGTTAATTACGCATGATTAATGGAGCGTTTTCCCTCCAATGATATCTGTGACAGCACAAAGCTGTCACAGGCTTGTCAGGCCCAATTCAAGCTGAATAAGTATTTATGTGATCACATGTGATAGGCCTCCTCCAGGCAGCGCCGGCCCTCATCAATCAAGACCTGCAGTTCGCAGTAGTGGGAAATTGGTCTATCAGCGCGGCTGCCTCGCCCCCCCCCCCCACCTCCCTCCCTCCCCATTCAATCAGGCCCGGGGCTACAATGCTTCTTTAGCTCTTACTTCTGACCAAAGCAAGGGTCACGGGGGGAGAGAGGGAGCCGGGCCCAGCCCATCCATTACGGCTCTTGTTTCTCACAGTGGCAGCCGGACGAGAGGATTCTATTAAGAACCCCGTCTATTCAGCACTGAGATTACACCAGGGTCCCCCTCCCTCCCCCAACCTCCCCTTGCCCCGACCACAGCCGCTCCCCACCCCAGCCCTGCTCTCCTCCCCCTCATTGTTTTACACCTCACCAGGAGTGTTTTTTTTCTCTCTCCGGCAAAGATGACAATAATCACCCTGCCGCGCAGGAGGGCTGGTCGCTGCCTGCAGCAGAATGGGAGGCCAGGCTCTGACTTGTGTCTCGCTGGAGGAGGAGGAGGAGGAGGAGGAGGAGGAGGAGGGAGGAGGAGGAGGAGGAGGAGGAGGAGGAGGAGGAGGAGGAGAGGTAAGGAGAGAAGGAGGAGGAGGAGAGGTGAGGAGAGAAGGAGAAGTGAGGAGAGAAGGAGGAGGAGAGGTGAGGAGAGAAGGAGGAGGAGGAGGAGAGGTGAGGAGAGAAGGAGGAGGAGGAGGAGAGGTGAGGAGAGAAGGAGGAGGAGGAGGAGGAGAGGTGAGGAGAGAAGGAGGAGGAGGAGGAGGAGGAGGAGGAGGAGGAGGAGGAGGAGGAGGAGGAGGAGGAGGAGGAAACACACTCTCTGCGATGGGCGGCCACGGCAACCGCCTGGCTTTGAAGTGCCGGGGATGTGTTCACGCGAGAAATCCTTTCCATTACTGTCCTCTTAATCCGCCAAACAAACACGCACACACGCGTACCCGCACGCACGTTTTATAACAGACTTGTTGGAGCTTGTCAGAGCTTACTCCTCCGCGTTATATACAACTGCGACTTGGTGACATCACTCCCTGGTCGTCATGCCGACCTGGGGTGGGACTGGAGACCAAAAGCAGGACCCCTCCTCTTGTTTAAGAAGCTCGTCTATCTCCCTGCCCGAAGACACTCTTCATTTACTTAATATGTGTTAGCACTTGAGAGCGCGGGAGGGATGCTGTGAAGGTCGTGACCCCCGTGTGAATGGATGGGAGTTTTCATGTAGAACGGAGAGAGAGAGACAGCGTTTCTGTCAAACAAACAGAAATTTAATACGTTGTCTTCTATCAGGATGTCCACAGTGTGTACATACTCTCTCTGCTTGATTATGAATAACCTTACTTCTTATAAACAAACGGAGTGAAGACATTCATCAGGGAGAGAGGGTGTGAAGAAGGTAAAATGTACAGTTCTGAGGCCAAAGGCGGTTCTGTCTGAGTGCGGAGAGGAGAGGAGCAGCCTACCCAGGGTGGAGCTCTGTCGGGGGTTCTGTGTCGGCCTCCACAGCAGGATGGGTTAACAGGATCGGAATGCTTCTGTCGGGGCAGCCTAATCAGGACCCACTTCCTCTAATTCAGCCGCGATGGCTCTCTCTCTCTCCTCCTCTTTTGTTTTAACCGGCTCTGCTGACAGCAGTGAGGAAGCAGACTAACAGGGACATGTTGAGTGTGTGTGAACAGCAGCCAGGGAACGCGAGTGTGTGTACACCCGAAAAGTAAATATGTGTGTTAACGCTGTATGGTGGGTATTAAGTTTGTCTGTGTACGTCTGTGTGTGTTAGAGTGTGTGTGTGTGTGTGTGTGTGTGTGTGTGTGAGAGAGAGAGAGAGAGAGAGAGAGAGAGAGAGAGAGAGAGAGAGAGAGAGAGAGAGAGAGAGAGAGAGAGAGAGAGAGAGAGAGAGAGAGAGAGAGAGAGAGAGAGAGAGAGAGAGAGAGAGAGAGAGAGAGAGAGAGAGAGAGAGAGAGAGCACAGGGTTCCCACAGACATTGAAAACCTAGAAAACGTTGACCGTTTCTGATTTCTGGATTTGATTACCTGGAAAAGTCATGGAAATGTGTCAAACAATGCAAGAGGTAGCGAGACAGTGAGAGAGAGTGAACAAGATATAGAGGGAGAGAGAGATGATAATAACTGTCAACATTATCAAGTGTTTTAGGGGAGTCAGATGGCTGAGCGGTTAGGGAAGCGGGCTAGTAATCTGAAGGTTGCCAGTTCGACTCCCGGCCGTGCCAAATGACATTGTGTCCTTGGGCAAGGCACTTCACCCTACTTGCCTCGGGGGGAATGTCCCTGTACTTACTGAAAGTCGCTCTGGATAAGAGCGTCAGCTAAATGACTAAATGTAAATGTTTTCTCTATGTACTAAACAGTATTTTGATCTATACAAAACAAAATCATTAGCTACCTCAAACTCATACGTAAACAAGAACACAACAGATTACATCTAGTGCAGGTCAAACTCCCACGTTCTATTCATGAAGTTGGATTAAGATTAGGATTAGAGCAATTATGGCACTGACAAAAAGCAGTAGCACACCCAAAAAAATGGTGTGTGTTTGTGTGGTGTGTGTCTGTGTGGGGTGTGTGTCTGTGTGGGGTGTGTTTGTGTGGTGGGTGTGGTGTGTGTTTGTGTGGTGTGTGTCTGTGTGGTGTGTGTCTGTGTGGGGTGTGTTTGTGTTGTGTGTGTGTTTGTGTGGCGTGTGTTGGTGTATATGCTGCTGTTTCTCAAATGTTTCGTTGCAGTTATCGTTATGTCATCTTTTGTTTGTTTTGCTAATGTTGTGTTGTGCAACTAAGGCCCACCGTACACACTGGTTAGTCTCATGGACATGGACATTGTTTTGTGTACATGCAGGGTTTGTTTTAAACTCTCAAGCAACGCAGGGGTCGTCAGTGAAGAGCTGGTGAAAAGGAAGGCTAAACATAAGGCAATGCCCCTCTTTTCCTGCTTACCTAGGACTTTATTCTCTGTTAAATGTTCTGTGACAATGACATTTTCAAAGTGCCATACAGATAAAGGAGTGAGAAGCGAGAAGGAGGGGGGAGGGAGAGAGGGAGAGAGGGAGGGAGGGTGATGGGTGGGTGTCATGCTCCTTCAGTTGTGGCAGCAGGCTGGAGATGGTCTGGTCCTAGTCAAGCACTCCTCAATCACTGCAGCCGGAGCCCATCGATCCCCGGCACGGCCTGCAGCAGACACCACACATGATTGATCCCCAAATCAGAACCTTTCAAGGCAGCGCAGTAAAAACCATAACAACACATCATAAAATCAGATTTATCTGGCCTGGCTTCAGCTGCCGGTTAGAATATTAACCCAAAAGTGTATGACACCAGAATGATTGGTCTGAAATTGAATAAACCTTGAGTATTGATGCACATGTCTGATGACTCAATCAAGTCTGACTGCCTGAATGTGCTGAGTGGCAAAGCATTATACTAAGATCGAGTCCCATGCGCACACACATTGTTGGAGCAGGTCTTGGTTTGGATGGTCATGCTAGCTAGTATTCGGGTTGTGCATGTATGTTTTCGAATTGGTAGGTTTTAAAAAATGTTTGAAAACAGTTGTGTTTTATCCTCTCTCTCTCTCCCCCCCCCCTTCTCTCTGTGTGTCTAAGTATGAGTGTGCATGTGTTTAAATTCCAACAGGAAATTGTGTTCTAGCCACATCTACTGAGCACACTGCTCTGATGACCAGCAGTGTGGCAGCAACATGTCTTGTGCTCAACACAAACACCTAGTTAAATATCATCCTGGCTAACTTACAGGCCCCTTTGATGCTACTGAAAACCAGTGGAGCCTTAAATAGGAGTTGCTCCATGTCTCTGCTGCGATTTAGGACGTTTCAAGCCTCTTTTCAAGTTTGTTAAGGTTTAGCGCTACGGACCCAATGTCACTGATTAACATGCGATGCATTGTCATTTTATTTAGCACCCCCTAAGTGCAGTGGGTCTCAACATAAAATGTGTCTAAACCTAAGTGAAGCGCAGTAGCACCTGTCTTTATGTTGACGAACCGTGACGTAACACTTGTTCAATACGTTGGCTATTTTCAACTGACTGTATTTGTTAACTTTTTCATGGTTGTTTAAAATTAACGTAGCCTATATTATGTTCCAGTTCGAAGAGGGGGTGAGTCAGAAAGTAAGGGGGGAGGGGGCTTGTTTTTGAAGTCATGAGTTTAAGTGCCCTAGTATTAGAATACAAGTCCTAATGGATCCTTCATATCCGGCGACATTAAATATTAGCTTTTCAATTCGTCACCGTATATGAAAAGCACGCTGTTGACTTCAGATGTGCCCAGCTTCAAACATGGACAGACAGCTCAATAAATGTAATGAATGTGCAACACCCGTTCCTCAGATCTGAAGTTCGTGTGTTCAGTTTAATCTTTTCTGACATAAAAAGCTCTTTTAAAGATGATACGAGCGTTTAAGAACCAATTTGTTCACCCTGTAGTGACCAACTACATGCTCTAATTACCGCGTTCTCCGGTGATAGGTTACCGGGCTCTTTACAGCGTGTCCCGACCCTATATCGCTCAGCGGAGCAAAATTATGGCTTTAAAAAAAGGTTACCTTTGACTTCGCTGCGACCTAATCTGACCCCGTGTCCTACATACTTTGCGGCGTGCTTTTAGGCGTTGTGGTAGAAACATGCGAGTGTATCAGCCTGTAACATACCCCTTTGTTTTAGTTTGAATAGCCTATAATCTAACACCCACGCAACACGCAATTTTCTAGACAGCTCTTTGGAGAAAGTGCCCAAGCCAGTATTCTCCTAATATTCAGTGTAGGGGCCCATATTGTCGGTATAGTTCAGTGGTTGGTATAGGCCTAGTTTAATATATAGCTAGGCCTGTATTAAACTGTGGGCTAATGTTAAAATATGCATCCTCACCTTCGTCTATAGTTTAGGCTACATTTTCTGAATCCAGGTCATGTTTTGTAGTATAATTTTCTTTTTGTTCCAGTCACATCCAGTCACTCCAGCTGTCAAATAATCACTTTTACTGTTGCACAAGTCCGAAAACAATATATCTCATTCACTCACTTCTCTTTTGAGATTAAAATCTCACTCCAACTCTGATAAAGCAGTACTGTGATTTAGTCAATCTCTTTGAAAATATAAATAGCCTACGTGTGTGTAAAACGAAACTGTCAAACTCAGTCATGTTGTTAAAATGGGGGTAAACGTTGAAGTAACTTCTCTTAGAAAAGTGTTTTTTTTTTTTTACAAAGTGCTTGTTCTATGGTAGCCTCCTGGCATGTGAGTCGTCCGTCTGTAATGTGGACCTCACAGGCCTGTCACTGCAGGACTGGGGGGGCTTTAAGTCAGAGCAGACACTGCCAGAATGATTGGGTAAACACGAGAAGCCCACTCCTCAAAGAACATCGAATTTGTAGGAAATCATCCCTGTCCCGGAATGCCTGGCTGACCCCGCCAAATGAAAATAATCCAAAGTAATTAGAAGTGAGCTGGTCTGGTCCGGAGAGCCCCGGGCAGCAGGGTAAACATGGCGGGCGCGCTGCGTCGCTTGCAGGGGCCGGGCGGAGCCAGGGGGCCGCTGACCTTGTCCACATAAAGCTGTGATTTATGAAGTGCAGGGCACAGCAGCGGGGCTTCTGTCCTCTCCTGGAGTACCAAATTACTGAGGTGGAGATTAACACGCGCTCACAACGGGCCTACTTCCAGACCAAGGAAATCTTTTATTTACATTTTTTCCCCTTTCATTTCCTCTGCTCTCTTTTAATGGTAATTGGCCCGTGAGGAGACTCCCTTAAAACGGGACTTTCTAAAGAGGCAACTCCGGGATAACTTATTGTTCTTCAACGTCACATTTTAGGAATGTATTAATTCAAAGGATATCATAATAATATTCTTAACCACAAAATATGTAATTTTTTTTGTGTAGTTCAAGTAGTAGCCTATAGTATTAGTATTTATATAAGTATTATTATAATCATTATGATTATTGTCATTACATGTTTTAACACGTGTGTTTATGTCGGCCAGTAATAATAGTATAACCTTGCAATGATAAAATTATTTTTGTAATAGGCTATTTGTTTTATTTCGCCTTTTCTAAAACTACGAATGTTGTTTTATGAATGTCTGTGATGACAGAGTTTATGTTCCTACTGCTTTTTAAATTTAGATAGGCCTATAGTTTCTAAATTCATTTTTTGCCACTAGATTGAATCCCCCCATTCACTCAAATAAATAGAATAGGAGAATCTGAGACTCATGATTGAGGGAGACTTAACGCAGCTTTTCGGTGGTGTCAATGGGAGGTCTCTATATGAATGGTGAAACTATTTCATGTGGACTTGGCTGCGATATTTTCTTTTTCTTCTTTTTTTTTTTTCTTCCTAAAGGATGTGCTGGAATGCACAGTGTTTCTGTTAGCGGCGCTGCAGCCTGCCCCTCCGTGTGAAGGGCGCAGCTTGCAGGGCTCGCGGAGTCAGTCTCAACCACCCGGGACTGCCCTTCGGCATGCAACACGGACTTACAAGTGGGCTAGGCTATAGGCTATAAAAGCAACTTTTACCTCAGATGAACAATAAACTTCCTGCTAAATAATAAGAAAGCAATTATCGCATATTTTATTTTAAAGCTGCACGGGAAGCTTAAAAATGTGTTTTAAACTAATAGTTTTGTTTTCATAATAGTTTTCCGATTTCAAACAAAATTGCCAAACAAACATATGACACTTAATACAATTAAGGCATACAATCATTTCCACAACGCTTTAAACTCTTTGCAGAAATACATTATCTGGAAGTAACAGATTTTAAAGCAAAACCCAAATCAAATGATGCGTGTTATAAAACAGAAGAAATCAATAGGCTACCCTCTAGCAGTTGGTTTGTAATCTGTTGATAAACAGCTATTTCACACTAGTCTATTTAGTGTGTCAAAATTATGACACAGCCTATAGTTGTTAGTTTGGATCCGATAAAGCAGAACTAGGCTATTTAATATATTTGCATGTCACAATGGCACTACAATGGTTCATACAATTAGCCTAGTGTGTTTAAAATTCGCTCATAACAAAAGAACACATTTTCTTAATGCACTTGCATCTTTCTTTCCTTTTAGATCCAATAGTTTTACTATATAGGTCGTTCAGAAGATTATAGCAGCGTACAACTAAATCTTTCATGTCCCATCTATTGATATAGCTATTTGACGCCTTAATGTGGACAATGTTGTATGCTGCAATTCCGCGGACGAGTACGCAATGAACCCCATCTCAATAACCGAGCGTTTCTGCGCTTGACTGATGCGCTTTTCTCTAGAGCCTTCTGCACAGTCTGGGAAATCCATTGAGCATACAAGCCGCTCAACCGGAAACAAACATCTATTCATGAGCACACTGTACTAAATTCTCTACTTAGCCTAGTAAAACACTTTGTCTATTACGATATTATATTTGGAATATTGAAATAAACCTAATAATTCAAGAAACTTATTCAGTTCAGAACGCCATCTCCTGACAGAGATTAGTATGACAGTGTCGTTTTCTACGCCGCCCGGCCCTAAAATTTGTACCCCCAATTTACCCCGGGCCGGGTAGTGATACCACAGAACGGTTGTTTATTCACTAACGTTTCCTCCTTTTCACTGAGAGGACGCGGGTCTATCAGAAGGCTCCATCGTACCCGGAGAAGGCAGGCAATTACTTTCCCAGATTACTTGTATTTAATACACAATGCATCATAAAACAAATCCCTCATCCTGACAGGAAGAAAATAGAACAGCTCATATAGCTTGAGCTTTCCCAATTTATGGCTAAATTAAAAAGGGTTCCAACAATGGACAAGTCGAGGAAAGGCAGGAAATCAATGACCGGCGGACCGGGGTTTCATTTCGGTTCTCAAGGAGCGCCGACGGTGGGAATCTCTGGCAAGGTCCACCTTATTTACACACAATTTTTCCTGTACTTCCTGCATATTTGCTCTGCGATTTAATACAACAATGGACATTAGGCTATCTTGGATGGAAGGTCAATGTCACAGAAAGTGGCCAGTGTGACCCAGAGTATTCATCATCCTCTCCCAGCACCAACCCTTGCCCCTGCAGTGAAACATTATATACTATTTCTAACAAGTAGGCCAATTAGCATTTTTGATTTACCAGACATAACTGACTAATTTTAAAACGGTCATACGAATGATAGTGGAGTATCATTATTTGCGACATTTAAAAGTCTGGGAGAGAACGGATTATCAGGGAACATAATAGAGCCTATAGGCTGTGTTATGTATTCAGCATTGCAAAGGGTCTCCGTCTAGTGTCCTAGCTCCGGCCGCTGGGTGACCCGTAGAGTGGGGGCTAATGTCTGATCTCGAAAAGCAGGTGCTACAGACACTTGAGAATGTCACTTAGCAGTTATTGTTACAGCGTGGCGTTTGCCTGGAAAAAAAAAGTTTTATTTAGCCTATGCATTTCAATTCGTATAAATATTTACTCCCATTATTATTTAGAGAATCACCGCCATGAATCACTGAACGTGGTTTAGTGCACTTGGTGGGCTGTGCGCCTCTACAGCCTCGTGCAGGAGAGCGAGGGAAATGTGGATGATTGCTTGATTATTCGTTGGTCTCATTAAAGCTTGTAAATTTGGGTTAATGTTTATGCAGCCTAGACAAACTCCGAGAAGCCCATCCCGACCTCCCAGTGACCTCTCCTCTCAACCTGGCCTCTGTCCCATCCCATAACATTTGGGCTACTGCGAAGAGTGGTGCTTCCGACCGCGGACAGGCGAGATACTTCGTTGTGCATTGCTCTCAATGGATGGGCGAGCAAGATCCTCTTTAAGAGACAGTCCGTGAAACAGAAACACACACACATCACACAGCACGGGACGCGCAAGTAAGTGGGCGATCCTTCGATCTCACTATCACGCGCTGGGGGAAGAAAAGAGACAAGTTTAATCGTCGCGCGCTCTGTCATGGGATACCTGGGAGCTTTGAAACTTGCAGAGAAGAGCGGACGAGTTCGCTCACGAGCTGAAGTTGGACCAAGTTGTTGTTCCGAGGGATTTTGGTGTCTAAATGATATGTGAGAAAGTGCGCGGAGCAAACGTCTGGTACTTTATGTGGAAGGGAGATACAACACCGTGATAGCCTTCGTAGTTTTTCCAACAATGGTATTCTCAAGAACACTGGGCACGAGTACACATGGACCAGAACTAAAGCGTGATTACATTTTCATTTATTTGTGAACGTTTCAAATGTTCGTAGACCAACTAAGCGGACTAAAAATCAAATAAAAATCCATCAAAACTTAATAGAGGTTTTCGGATCGCATCTTCCGTGTGGTGCAAGGGAGTTTCTACGGTAAGCCAAAACGGACTTATATTGTATTTTATGCAATTCATTGCATTATAAATTGATTACTATAATTTATCGTGTTGTAAACCTCATGTTTAAAAAAACGCAGTCATAGTCTCAAGTTCTTTCTCGACACGACGCACACCCACGTAAATATTTATTCAGGAGTAGCCTACACAAACTTGGGACTATTGAGACCTTAACTGATTTTTGGTATCACCAGAGAACAACCGCGTCCTCATAACTTAGACTATCAGTTGCCGCGCTTTACACATTTAGTCTGAATAACAATATGTTTAATGTATGAACAGATGGTAGGCTATTGTACTTTTGAATTAAATTGAACATTTGCAACCAAAAAAATATATTCTATTAATTTGTACAATTTAATTTATGATTAAATTGGACAAATATTGTCCCTTAATTTTCCTTATTAATTGTCGACTATTGATTAATAGAATACATCGAATTATAGGACTTGGATTAATGCCATGGCCTACACATTATTTGTTTTATCTATATTCGTTCTATAAAAAATAGAAGATTATAATTATGTCCATAAAAATGTTGTGCAACTGTTACTGTTCACTTTTTGGTGTATTATATCACACGATAGCAAAATGCATGATATAGTCTGGTTTCCCTGCTACTTAATGACAGCCAGACGTTGCCGAAAAATTTAGTTGAATTTAGTCTCTTGAGAAGAATTGTCTCAAGAAAGAGTCCCTTGAAATGTCAATGTTTCATCTTGCTATGAGCGGCCCACACCGCCACCACAGGTAAAATATGTTTTTGCCTCGTGCTGAGGCATTGTATGAAATAATTCGCAGACAACTTCAGAATTATATCAGTCTGTTTTAAGTTAAAATGGAACATCAAAATGAAATCACCCTCTAGTAAAAAATATTTGAACAAACAAAACTGACATTATCTGTTGTGTTTGTATCCTTGATCAAATGAAGACATTCTGCTACACTTCTGGACCACAGATTGTTTTGTCTTTTTGAGTTTGAGCTTAAAACATGTATTTAATGATGCAAAGCAATGTCATCATACCATGGTAAACTACATTACAGTTAGAAAATGACATAATTAAGTGGTTAGTTGTTTTTTGTTGTGAGCGTTAAGCTGCAAGGAGATTCAAAGCAGTTCCGCTTGTGTCTCCATGGGAGGTTTGTGGTTAGCGAATGTGGGCACAGTAACCTATGCTGATCGAGATCTGACCCTTGCTCTCTCTCTGCCTTCATCTCTCTCCAGATCTTGGACGGGTTGGGCCGTGTCAAGTTCTGCGTGGATGCTAGCGAGCCTCGAGTGGGGAGCTGGCTGAAGCACGTCCAGTTCTCTCCTGTCACCCAGCAGCCCAACCTGAACGCCTGTCAGGTAGATGACCAGGTACGTGGGGATGACAGTCTGGCCAGAGCACCTGAACACCTCAGCCTTACCTCATCTCCTATCTTCCATCGTGTGTGAAGGTGTTATTGTGATCTAACTCAGATATGCTGTGCCGGGCCACCCTGAGTTCAGTGCTTGCTTCTCTATCAGTGTGTTGTGTTTATGGATAATTGTGCGTTGGTATGTGTGTGGAGGACCACAGGGCCAGATCACACAAGGCTGGCAGGCTGATAGTTCTGCACACTTCACACACACTGGCCCTGTAAACTGGCAGGTATGACAGGAATGCCCTAACCCTATTCTCCTCTCCTGGACTAGAGAGATCCTCCACACACACGTGGGTAGTCACATCTCACGTGGTGGTGGCTTGGGTCTGATGTCGTGTACATTTACATTACATTTAGTCATTTAGCAGACACTCTTATCCAGAGCGACTTACAGTAAGTACAGGGACATTCCCCCCGAGGCAAGTAGGGTGAAATGCCTTGCCCAACGACACAACATCATTTGCATGGCCAGGAATCAAACCAGCAACCTTCTGATTACTAGCCCAATTCCCTAACCGCTCAGCCACCTGACCTAGTGTAGATCACTATTTCAGTCCAGAGACATATGGAATGAGACTATTTGAGACTAGTGAATTTAATCTCACTGTTCAGTTTAGCTTCAGGTAGATATCTAAAAGCTCTCAGCTTAAGATATCAATATCGAGTCAAATATTTAACATTTAGGAGACAACAAAATAACATGAATAGACTGACTCACAGTTTTATAAAAAAAATTTTTTGTTGTGTCTTCCTGTTCGTTCCTGCATCCTCATCCTGAGTCCAGTGTTACTGTAGACTCCACAGTGTGCAGGTTTAGTTCTGTTCCTGAGTCCAGTGTTACTGTAGACTCCACAGTGTGCAGGCTTAGTTCTGTTCCTGAGTCCAGTGTTACTGTAGACTCCACAGTGTGCAGGTTTAGTTCTGTTCCTGAGTCCATTGTTACTGAAGACTCCACAGTGTGCAGGCTTAGTTCTGTTCCTGAGTCCATTGTTACTGAAGACTCCACAGTGTGCAGGCTTAGTTCTGTTCCTGAGTCCAGTGTTACTGTAGACTCCACAGTGTGCAGGTTTAGTTCTGTTCCTGAGTCCAGTGTTACTGTAGACTCCACAGTGTGCAGGCTTATTTCTGTAGTCAGTGAAGCATCATCAGCCCTTATGTTGTAAACTGTAGCAGTACCCACCCTTTCAGTCTACCAGCCGTGTGAGGTGAGACTGCTTGTCATCATAGTGGTTCTGCTCCGGTGGTTCTGAAAGGTGTCGGTGGGTCACAGACATGGCTGTGATGAGGTGATTGTTAAATATCACACACTGTCACAACACAGTACAATGTGCTTTCTTAATGCTTTCCGGACACCACTCGTGTTTTCAAAAACACGGTGTGGTACAATGGCTGGCCTTTGCTTTAATTCAATACTTGATGGGGATGTCTTGAAAACCTCCTGCAATGTCTTTCTCAGTGTGTTGATGTATACACATGTGTGAGGTGTGTGTGTGCGTCAGAGGGAAAGAGTGTAGACATTTATGCAGGCACTGAATGTGATTATATTATGTGCTGGTAGTGCGTTTTTTTGTGTGAAGGGAACAGCTCAGTGGTTAGAGCATTTCAACACAAACCAAGAGGTCCCAGGTTCAAATCCCCCTCCTGTATTTTGCCAGTCAAGTGCACACTAAATGATAATTTTATCATCTGATTTCAACAGACTTTGCACACAAAAGAAGTTGACTCTGAATACAGCCTGTAAACATATGACACACATTTATGCAATGAATCCCTAATTGACTAAATAAACTGGGTTTAATCAGGGATTTTCTGACTTAGTTCTATTTATCACACAACTTAATGACAACTCCAAAGAGGGTGATAGGAGAGGCAGAGCGAGGTGGTGAGAGAGGAGAAGAGCTAAGAGCAGAACAGGAGAGAGAGGGTTTGCTGTTTGCAGAACAGTAAGGTACATCTCTAACAGCTGAGTGGTCAGTTTGTCCTGACCTGCTGCATTATTCTGGGTTGTCATGGCAGGGCTCTATATGGGCTTTTGTAACTTTTGGTGAAAGTTCTCCTGAAAAATGTGACAATGTTTAAGTGTTTTGCCATTGTAGATATTACAGTAAGGTGGATTCTGACTTGGTCAAGCGATGCTCTTAATAATGAAAGCATTAGAACAGTGATAGTGAATGTTTCATAACTGAATTCTTCAGGGGTGCGTTGTCCTCCGGATAATAAAGGAAATAAAGTTAGTCTACTTCAACTATGCCTTTCTACCTCTGTCAGAATATTCAATTATAGTCAATTTAGTAATATTTATATGATGTGACCAAGATCTAAAATATTGAATAAAAGTGTGGATGGGAATGAGTGCTCTACTAATCTCATTAGTAAAATGGATTCTCTGTCAGACTGTAGAGATGCAGTTGGTATACTATAAGCATAGTGCTAAAAGGTTGGGATACCGTGCTTGAGACAAACTGTGCTGTATTTCAGGACCAGCCTACCTGTCCTGTAGTGTAGACCAGCCTACCTGTCCTGTAGTGTAGACCAGCCTACCTGTCCTGTGGTGTAGACCAGCCTACTTGTCCTGTGGTGTAGACCAGCCTACCTGTCCTGTGGTGTAGACCAGCCTACCTGTCCTGTAGTGTAGACCAGCCTACCTGTCCTGTAGTGTAGACCAGCCTACCTGTCCTGTGGTGTAGACCAGTCTACCTGTCCTGTGGTGTAGACCAGCCTACCTGTCCTGTGGTGTAGACCAGCCTACCTGTCCTGTGGTGTAGACCAGCCTACCTGTCCTGTGGTGTAGACCAGCCTACCTGTCCTGTGGTGTAGACCAGCCTACTTGTCCTGTGGTGTAGACCGGCCTACTTGTCCTGTGCTTAACAGCAGAAGGGACAGCATTCGATGTTACAAGCACCTTGAGCTGCAATTCTTGTATGAAATGTGCTATATAAATAAAGTCTTACAAGAAGGGTTTACCTTTACAGAGCGAAAGGAAAGGCAAACCTACACGTTGACCTTTTGGAGGACTTGAGGAAACTCTTTGTGCGCTCTGTTTACATTTACATTAACATTCTCTATACAGCTCTGTTGGTTTATGATGCCAGGGTAACCAACATCTCAGATAATAACCTCTGATACGTTTGTGTTTCTGGGCTCTCACAGCGAGAGGGAGGAGGAAAGGGAACCGGCGGGAGAGCACCTGTCTATATGTTATCCCTGTATCTAGAGGACAACCCTGTCTATATGTTAGCCCTGTATCTAGAGGAGAACCCTGTCTATATGTTAGCCCTGTATCTGTCTATATGTTATCCCTGTATCTAGAGGAGAACCCTGTCTATATGTTAGCCCTGTATCTAGAGGAGAACCCTGTCTATATGTAAGCCCTGTATCTAGAGGAGAACCCTGTCTATATGTAAGCCCTGTATCTAGAGGAGAAGCCTGTCTATAAGTTAGCCCATCTGAGGATAAGAGCAGGTAATACATAAGGAACCCTAGAGATGGGGAACGTCTAGGCCGTGTGTTCTCTTCACGGTGTTGACCTCCAGGTGAGACTGGAAGTATGAACCCAGACACCCTGCTTATGTCTCCAGCTTTCCTCCCTGCGTGTGTCTCTCTCTCTCACCGCCACCGCAGAGCTGGATCAGTGTGACCCCACGCTGACCTTGGATCTGTGACCCTCCTCGTGCTCCCCACAGACCTGCAGCACTCGTCCGTTTGAACTTGCATTTTATTGTCTCCAACTCAACAAAATTATGTTGATGTGTCGGCTGGTGGCCTGGTCTGTGAGCCGTGGAGCAGACAGGCAGGAAGCCGCTGGGGCTGGGGGGTGGTGGAGGGGGGTGGAGGGGGTTCTTGTGCTGCCCCTCTCTTCCCTGCATTCTCTCCCTGAACAATGGGGCCCCAGTCTGGACCCCGTGTGACCAGGCCTGGTCAGCACCTCCCTGGTGCGCTGGGGAACCTGAGGCGAAGTTTGTTTACTTATCTATGTTCCCTGAAGGTTTTTTTTTGTCTTGGAAGAGGTCGGAAATATATGATCATCAACAAGGTTTCGTTTTCGAGGACGTTTGTCGTTTTCTACGTGCAGGTTAGCATGATGTGTGTGTATTTATATGTCTGTGTACGTGTGTGTGTTTGCTCATCAGATCTTTTACACGGCAATCAGAGAGATCCACCCAGGAGAAGAGTTACTGCTGTTCATGAAGGCAGAGGACTATCTATGTGACAACATGGCCCCTGACATAGACGGTCAGTTACCAGACACACACACACACGTACGCACCCACACGCACGCACACACACGCACACACACACTAATATGTACATGCGTGCTCACGCTCGACCCGTCTGCTGTCCTCAGAGGAGAGGCAGTACCAGTGTGAAGATTGCGAGCAGCACTTTGACTCTCAGTCGGAGCTGCAGGAGCACCAGAAGAGCCCGTGTGGCACGCCTCCCTCCTCCTTCCTGCAGGGGGACAGCGACCTGGATGCCCCTGAGGACCAGGACTACCCCAGCCTGGCCCACGGCCTGCAGGAATGCAAGGAGTGCGAGCAGGTGTTCCCCGACTCCCAGAGGTAAGAGGCGCCGCACACCCGCACCGTTTCCTACGTTTTTTTCGAGATTGTTAGGGTCTGCCCTCTGCTCACACCCTCACCTTGTGTCTGCCCGTGTGAGGGTCTGCCCTCTGCTCACACCCTCACCTTGTGTCTGCCCGTGTGAGGGTCTGCCCTCTGCTCACACCCTCACCTTGTGTCTGCCCGTGTGAGGGTCTGCCCTCTGCTCACACCCTCACCTTGTGTCTGCAGCCTGGAAGCTCATGCTCTGTCACACTCAGAAGAGAGGGAGTACAAGTGTGACCAGTGTCCCAAGGCCTTTAACTGGAAATCCAACCTGATTCGTCATCAGATGTCACATGACAGCGGCAAACACTACGAATGTGAGAACTGCTCCAAGGTAATGTGATAACCTTTTACGGAGACTACTGGATGATTGTTTCTTTTGTATAGATGTTCTTTTTATAGATTGGATAAGGTTTTGGTGTGTATGTTCAGTTCTGCTCTAGTGTGTGTGTGTGTGTGCCCGTTCAAGTCTTCCGTACGTTTCTCGTGTGTGTGTGTGTGTGTCGAGGTCTCTTGAAGGTAACTCCTGTGTGTGTGTGTGTGTGTGTCGAGGTCTCTTGAAGGTAACTCCTGTGTGTGTGTGTGTCTGTCGAGGTCTCTTGAAGGTAACTCCTGTGTGTGTGTGTGTGTGTGTGTGTCGAGGTCTCTTGAAGGTAACTCCTGTGTGTGTGTGTGTGTGTGTGTGTGTGTGTCGAGGTCTCTTGAAGGTAACTCCTGTGTGTGTGTGTGTGTGTGTGTGTGTGTGTGTGTGTGTGTGTGTGTGTGTGTGTGTGTGTGTCGAGGTCTCTTGAAGGTAACTCCTGTGTGTGTGTGCGTGTCTCCCTCCCAGCAGGTGTTCACTGACCCCAGCAACCTGCAGAGGCACATCCGCTCGCAGCATGTTGGGGCGCGGGCCCACGCCTGCCCCGACTGTGGCAAGACCTTCGCCACGTCCTCGGGCCTCAAGCAGCACAAGCACATCCACAGCAGCGTCAAGCCCTTCATATGTAAGTCACTAAGACCCTTCATATGTAAGTCTGCACGCTTTTTCCATCTTCTTTTAGACAGCAAAGCCCCCCCCCCCCCTCCCTTCTAGTGCTGCCATCTCACTGTGTTAAAGTATTCAGCACCATTGCGTTTGTTCTCAGTAATTCTTAGTATTCAAAGTCATGAATGTCGAAATGATTAACTTTGATATGATTTGGGGAAAATAATGTCATTATTTATTCATAATATTGAATTATAGAGCGATTGTGAATTATATTTTGTAAATGCACAAATTAACATGCTTATTTTGCTGGAATGCCTTCCAATGTTCTGCCATGATGCAGTTGATCAGTTGAACAAAAACGTAACATTTTTTGGTTTCACAGGAATGATACCGCAGGCATAGTGTATGTTATGAAGTCTAAGCCTGAGAACAGCATTTCTGTTGAGCCGAGTACCGACCATAGTTCTACACTCTGTATAACTAACAGATCCGATGATAGAGTAGGCTAATCCTACACTTGACCTCACACTGTAAGGATGACCTCCCCTGTGGCCTCTCACTTTGACCAGCCGGGCCAGGCTTGACTTCCAGCCTGCTACCTTGACCCACCCCCCCAGTCTGTAAACACCCTGTGGTAGTACACTTTATCTGCTTAGTGACCTGTAACCTTAAACCCCTGTTCTCACCCTGAAGCAGCTTGACCCTCTGTCTCTGACCCCTGGCTGTGACCCCCCCTCCCCACACACACACACACAGGCCAGAGTGGCTGATTCCTACAGCAGGCCCCTATGTCCCCTTCCCCTCCCCCCTCCACATGCACCATTCCAGATAAATAGCTACCACATGTCCCCCCCACCATCCAGGGTAGAATCCATTTGCTGTAATCAGCTGAAAATATGCAGGTTTAAAACCTGCTAATGACCGTGTTAAAGACAGAATACCCTGGGCCCTGACAGCTGTGGGAGAGCATGTGTGTGATCTGTTTTGTTTGTGTATGAAAGGCACGTACGTCCTTACAGCTTGCTGTACCGTGTATCTGTTTGTGTGTACGTGTGTGTGTGTGTGTGTGTCTTGTATTCAGAAATAGTTGAAGGACCCTAGCCATGATTATGCAGTGTTTCAGGCCTGGGTCATTAATTCAGACACTCTCTTACCGCTTATCTCACAGGAATGTGTTTATAATATTTAGTTACAGTTTATGGAGAGCTGACAAAACACATGTGTGTAGGGAATCAGTTCTGTCAGACCCTGTGTGTGTGTGTGTGAATGTCTGGCTTTGTGATTTACAGTCGCGAGTTTCAACAAGGTACCCAACACAGAGGAAACCGATAACAACACGTGTTTAGCCGACACCATAAGCCATGTCTCATATTTACATGTACAGAATGACCAACTAGTGATCCATTGTGACACTGACCCAGTGGAAGAGATTATGAACCATTAATCATTCATTTTGTGACATTTGCCCCAGACGACAGACGCATAAATTACTGTAGCAAAGTGCAGCTGTCATCGTCCTCACCCCAGCCCTCCTGTTTATGTACACTAGATTCAAACAAAACCCTACATGCTTACATGTATTTTACCATAAATAAATACCCTTTAGTGTAACCGTTTGAGTTTATAATAGCAAATTCACAAGAGAGATTGTATCATAGATGTTTTACTAGAGCTCATATAAATATAAATAAATATTATATAAATCTAGAGTTTTAGCATAGTTTGACACCCACGCTAATGGAAGATTCTGCTCTCCAGTGTAGGACAGTCTTGGCCAACACAGGGAGAGTGTGTTTAACAGAGGCAGGTTAAGGGTTTCAGTACTGTGCTTCACAGATGGGTGGGGCCCCCAGGCCAGACAGGCAGAAGTGTGGGAAGGTGACAGGGCAGGATGACAGTGTGATGGGGAGAGGTACACTGGGAGGGGAGGGGGAGGCTGGCGGGGAAAGGGACATGTCCCTGGGAATCGGACGTACAGGATAGGATTCATTCAACTTCACTTCCCTCTCGAGCTAAAAATAGAGCCATTGTGCTGTGTTTCTGTGACAGACCCTTGTGTGTGTGTGTGGGTGTGTGTGTTATGTGAAACGTGCCTGTATGTCTCTGTATGTGTCTGAGTGTTTACTGAGCGCTTGGGTTGACCCTGGGAGCACAATGGCTTGAGATGCAGGGATGTGCAGGTGATGGGTGGCACACTGACTCAGCCTGGGAAACGAACCCCAGGACAATACCAGGATCTAGAGCCTCCTGCCCCCTCCTGTCACATGTCTGAGAGCCCAGGGACAGCCTGTGTCTCACAGCCTGTGTGCCCAGGGACAGCCTGTGTCTCACAGCCTGTCTGCCCAGGGACAGCCTGTGTCTCACAGCCTGTGTGCCCAGGGACAGCCTGTGTCTCACAGCCTGTCTGCCCAGGGACAGCCTGTGTCTCACAGCCTGTCTGCCCAGGGACAGCCTGTGTCTCACAGCCTGTCTGCCCAGGGACAGCCTGTGTCTCACAGCCTGTGTGCCCAGGGACAGCCTGTGTCTCACAGCCTGTCTGCCCAGGGACAGCCTGTGTCTCACAGCCTGTCTGCCCAGGGACAGCCTGTGTCTCACAGCCGGTGTGCCCAGGGACAGCCTGTGTGCCCAGGGACAGCCTGTGTCTCACAGCCTGTCTGCCCAGGGACAGCCTGTGTCTCACAGCCGGTGTGCCCAGGGACAGCCTGTGTGCCCAGGGACAGCCTGTGTCTCACAGCCTGTCTGCCCAGGGACAGCCTGTGTCTCACAGCCTGTCTGCCCAGGGACAGCCTGTGTCTCACAGCCTGTCTGCCATGCAGGCTGAACTCCTCTGTAGCTTCAATAGAAATGTAAAGGACAAAGTGTGTGTGTGTGTGTGTGGAGTTACTCAGTGGGCTGTGTCTGTCTCCTGTGTCTGCAGGTGAGGTGTGCCACAAGTCCTACACCCAGTTCTCCAACCTGTGCCGCCACAAGCGCATGCACGCAGACTGCCGCACTCAGATCAAGTGCAAGGACTGCGGCCAGATGTTCAGCACCACCTCTTCCCTCAACAAGCACCGCCGCTTCTGCGAGGGCAAGAATCATTTCACAACAGGGGGGTTATTCGCTCAGGGCATGGCCCTACCTGGGGTTCCCGCCATGGACAAGTCCAGTCTTGGAGCCATGGGCCACACCAGCGCTGGGCTGGCTGACTACTTTGGGGCCAACAGGCATCACAGCGGCCTGACCTTTCCGGCTGCGCCTGCCTTTCCTTTCAGCTTCCCTGGTCTGTTTCCCTCTGGACTGTACCACAGACCCCCTCTGATCCCTGCCAGCTCCCCGCTCAGACGAGCCCCAGGTCCAGGCAGTAAGAGCCCGCTGCTGCCCCCCAGCCCTGGTGCTCACGAGGCCCGCGAGATGCTCAAGGCGCTGCACAAGGAGTCACCTGTCAGTGACTCGCAGGGGGCGGAGCGTCATGCTCAGAGCTCCTCCAATCAGAGGCACGGCAACAAGATCAGTGACCAATCAGAGAGCAGCGACCTAGATGACGTCAGCACTCCCAGTGGCAGCGACCTGGAGAGCTCGTCTGGGTCTGAGCTGGACAGTGACATGGAGAGTGAGAAGGAGAGGGTCAGGGAGAATGGCAAGGGCTCCAAGAGAAAGGCTGTTGACCCCCAATGCCCCAGCCTCACAGTCAGCAGTGGGCCTCAGGATGTCCCTGCCCCCGCCCTGTTCCCCCCCTCCCTGGATGAACACACAGCTGTGTCCGGGGCTGTGAATGACTCCATTAAGGCCATTGCCTCGATTGCTGAGAAGTACTTTGGCTCCACCGGGCTGGCGGGCCTGCAGGACAAGAAGGTGGGGGCTCTGTCGTACCCGTCCATGTTCCCCCTGCCCTTCTTCCCTGCATTCTCCCCTCCGGTCTACCACTTCCCTGACAGGGAACTCAGACCTCCCATCCTCAAGGGGGAGCCCAAGTCCCCTGTAGACGAAGCCAAGAAGGGCCAGAGCAGGACCTCTGAGTCGCCCTTCGACCTCACCACCAAGCGGAAGGAAGAGAAGCCCCTGTTCACCCCCTCCAAACCCGAGGCGCCGCCCTCCACCAATCAGGACCAGCCCCTGGACCTGAGCATGGGCGCCAGGGTCCGTGGGAGCAGGAAAGAGGTGTCGGAGAAGAGCGGCCTGTTTGGAGACGACAAGTCGGGGGTGGAGCTGCCCAAAGCGGACGCTTCTCTCCAGCACGCTAGGCCCACTCCCTTCTTCATGGACCCTATTTACAGGTACTGTGAGCTCCTGTACTACTACACCTGCTCCAACTGCACACACTTTGCGTAGGCTTGCAACTTGCACATGCAATCGAATTTATTTCATCTCTTAATAAAACTATGGCACTGAAACGTCAAAACTCATTCAGGAAATCCTTAACTTTTGCTCCCCTCTAATATTGGATTGAATTACCCATCTCTGCTTTCCTGTCGTGTGCATGTAAGAACTGATAGAAGTCTAACATTAGCAGGGTTGAGAAGAGGAAGATGACAGACCCGTTTGAGGCTCTGAAAGACAAGTACATGCGTCCCAACCCGGGATTCCTGTTTCATCCTCAGGTAGGTTCCTGTCGGTGTTGTCATGGTTACATCAACTGGTTCTAAGGCCTGGGGGGGTGCAGTATTCTGGGCTGGCCCAGGGGAGAGGGGGGGGGGGCGGGAGCAGGGGGGGGCAGGTTGCGGGGGGATTGCAGACTGATCCATGCTGGAGCTTGTTGGGGCTGTTCTAGACTATCTAAAGCAGATGTGGGGACTGGAAAGGGCACCCAGTGACATATCCTCACATGTGTCTGTCAATATAAAAATGATATGCTCTTAAAGATGTGCTCCTGGTCTCTGTGTGCCTGTAGTTAGTGTGTGTTGAAGTGCATGCGTTAATTCTGCCCTGGTAAGTGAAAACACCACTTTCTCAAGCCAGGCTTTTTAACTAGCCATAGATTGCAGGCCTGGTTTTTACTGGCTGTTTCAGCCTCCTGATTTATGTACCCTTTCCTCACTCGGTGAACCAGTGTTTTCCTTCAGCCTATCCTCCAGGCTGTCACACACAGCTTAATGAGGTGTCCTATCAACCTAAACAGTTACAGAGTTAAGGACATCTTTATTACTTTATGATGTCTGGACACACAAATCATTCCCAGAAACTCTGGCCAGGGGCCTTTTTTAAGAAGTCGGTCACCCCGTCCCAGCCTAACATCCACCCCTCCTTGGCCATGTGCGTCCAATCAAAAGCTGTTGATTCATGCACTTCCTGATTCTGATGACTCTTTTCCTTCTGTCCTGCCCCTTAGTTCCGTATGCCAGACCAGAGGACCTGGGTAAGTCCTGACAAACGTCTTCCTCCACCCCACACTTCTCAGCATGTATCTGACCAACCAATCACTTCTCACATCTACATGTTAAGAAGTACTGTTACAAATTGTTGTGTATATAAAATATAATCCTCATATAGTAAATTGTTGTGTTTAAACAATATTAACAATCTGCTTGAGTTTGCAAACAAAACTCTTTGAGGTTTTCGGTTGGTGTTTATTTGCACTGGTGATGATGGGACTTTTTACGGGGTTTCCCCACATAGCAACTCTGCACATCTAACACTGACTGGAGGCCCGCTTGTTTGGACAGCAAAGCTAGCCTGCTAAAATGGGCACAGAGGTGGGGGGTGGGGGTGGGGGGGTTCTGCATCAGCGAGAGGGTAACAGTCTCCGAGGGACGTGGAGAGGGCGGGGAGTGGGCATGGGGAGGGGGCAGGAACTCCCCCAGACATCTGGTTTCTGATAAGATCAACAATTGAGAATGCATCTCACTAATTAAGCTGCTCTCAGCACCACTGACATCTGACGCTAGCCAATCAACAGAGGCCCCTCAGAGACACTACAGCAACAAGCAAGTTCAACGACACACAGGAGGGCAGCAGGGGAACCGGAGGGTGGGTGGGTGTCTGGCTGCGGGGTGGGGGGGCGAGAGAATCTCAGCGGGGCTAAAATGTGCAGCTATTCATCTAGCTGTCCAGCTTCCAGACATCTCACACTCTGTGTCCTGTCAGACCAAATCAATATCTGACAAGGCAGATATTGAGGCTGTCTCTGATTCTGTCTCTGCCTCTCCCTCCGGCCCGGAGCAGGCAGACACACGAGACACTTAGCAGAAGGTGAAGGAGTGTGAGTTAGTTTGACAGAGAGGAGGAGACAGGGTGGGCCATGTCTAGCAGCTCCGCAGCTGAACAGTCTTATCTCAGAGACTCACTGTGTTGGACAGCTGAACAGTCTTATCTCAGAGACTCACTGTGTTGGACAGCTTTAGGACCACTAATGCTACCTAGAATTACGGCCTCTTATGGAGCTATGGAAAACGTAGCCACCCTGTTGCCGTAACGATCCTTATGAAATACATTCCGAAGAATTGGATTTCTACCCCACTCAGCTGCCCCCCCACCCTTACGGAGCATTGGCATATTCATTATCAAACTTCACATCCTCCTACCCAGTCAGAATGCAGGAACTGCGATACGAACCTTACACTGGGCCTTTGGTCCTCGTAGGCCAATCAAATTATGTGGTTGTTGTCATTCATCAGTCAACACGCTCTCTCTCGCTCTCTCTCTCTTTCAATCTCTCTCTCTTTTTCT